>NW_024871254.1:0-30000 GCF_019054845.1 Dipodomys spectabilis
TTTAAATCTTGTTGAAAACTTTGGAGTTGGTCCACAAAGACACGCAATTTATACGATCATTATTATTTTAATTATCAGAGACATTGTTTTTGAGTCAAAGGAATAATTGGCTGGGCACTGGTGGATCATGCCTGTGATTCTAGCTACTTAGGAGGCAGAGATCTGAGGATCACAGTCCAAAGCTAGCCCTGGCAGACAAATTCAAAAAGACTCTTATTTCCAATTAAGCAAGTAGAAGTGTGGCTCAAGTGGTAGAGTTCCATCCTTGAGCTGAAAAGTTAAGAGAGTATGAGTGCCCTGGGCTTGAAGTCAAGGTTCGGCATTGCATACCAAGAAACTCCCAACAAACACCCCAAAGGATAACTGCAACAAACATTCCTTTTTTTTCTTTTGTACAGCCCAGTTCATTTGATGTTGGCTTCTAGGCCAATTAGAAGGGCCCAGAGCCATCTACAACCTACCCCTGAGTTTTGTGTAAAGATGTTCATAAAGTTCTTTATAGGAGGGGTCACTCAGGCTGTTCTGGGTTCTATGTGTCAGTCAGGAATTGTTTTATTTGTTTCTCTGGTATCTCCCTAACCTGGATCACTACTTACTTTTTGTCTTTGCTATAGTTTGGATCTAAAATGCTTTATTAGGAAGCTAAACTCTTAAAAGCCCAGGATGGTGCTATTGGCGGGTGGTGGAAGCTTTAAGAGGTAAGGGCTTGTGGAAGGACTTTCTGTCATTTGGGGCATGTTCTTGATTGGGATAGTGGGGTGCCCAGCCTCTTCTTTTTGTTCTGTTTCCTGGCCATGAGGGATACAGCTTTACTCTCCCTGTGTTCCTGCCACAATGTGCTCCCTCACCACAGGCCCCAAACATAATGCATCTGCAGATCATGGACCTACAGACCTCCGAAATGGTGAGTTACAATAAACCTTTCTTCTTTGTACGTTCATTGGTTGATGATATCTGTTACAGTAACAAGAAGCTGACAGAGTTCATACAGATCTTCCTGCATTTCTAGAAAGGCTGAAACAATGCTGATTTCATAGTTTCTTTTGGGGGTTGTCCCATGGATGACTAAGACTTGGTTGGGGTGGAGAGGTGGCATGTTCACTCCTTACCTACATTTGCTTTATTATCCTTGGGAGTTCCTCCTGCAGGGTAGGGTCACAGTTGCATCATTTTCATCTATCACTAGGTCCACAGATTTGTTAATTTGCTTGGCTTCTTTATGCTTCCTAATGAATGTTCAACCTTTAAAAATGGTGTTAATGTGGGAGTGAAATTGCTACTGCAAAAAGAAAAGATCTTGATATCACTCAAATTCTCCAGGACCCTGATTTGGTTCCTAGGCTATCTGAGTCCTTCATGTGCTTTTGAACTTGAACACACTGATTATTATTTCCAGATACAGACAGCAGCCTGTCTCCATGAGGAAGACTGCTCTCCTCCCCTCGATTCCCCCCAATTGCTAGCAGAGGTGGAGGGATGCTAGGCTGGTGGCCTATTGTTTTAGCCTGGCAGCCCCTGGAAGACATTCGTAACATGTTTTTTAAGTTTTAAGTTTTAAAGCGAGTATTTACAGGGTCAACTGTTTAATGTTTTTTTTCCCCCACTAATTAGACTAATCCCTTACAGTTTGCCTCTCTTTTGTGTTTTTATGTTTATTGTGATCTATACAACACACAAAAATATATGAAGTCTTTACTATGGTTAAAAATATATAACTAATTAAGTAACTGCATTACTAGGTTCTTGGCCAATGCCAGTCTAGCCACAGGGTCTTCTCTTTACTTCTTCATTTTATTTTGAAGGTTCCCCAGGCCTGTGCCTTTGGGGGTACTGGTAATTAATAAGACTTTGTTCCCACTGGGCCCCCTGTTCCTCAGGCCCACCTCCCCGAGTGTTGTATTGGAACCACCAGTGGGTCCAGGAGTTTTATTCTCTGGTCCCCTTTGGGGCCTTGTGGTCTCTGTTGAATTTCAGCCTTGAATTTCCAGAAATCTTAACTCCCCAAACTACAGTGGGTGGCCAAGACTGCCTCCTTTGCCCCTGGTGCTATAGAGCCCTGAGCAAAGAGCACGTCTCGGAGAGGGGAAAGAATTGCCCACCAGCTGGGTTCAGGAGTAAAGTTCCACTCTGGGTTACAAGATTCCTGGAAAGATGATGTCCAGAACCAGTGCCCTGCTCTCTGTGGGGGCTAACTAGGTAGTGATGTGTCACCACCACATCTGGCTTTCCCTGGAGATGTTTACATGCAACTCTTCTATGAAATCAGTCCACCATGCAGATGCATCTGACTGAGAAAATGTGTGTGCAGATGATTTTAACTTAATGACTTAGTTCAATTGAATGGCTTCCAGTAGCATAGTAATATGTTTTGAGAAGTTTTGAAAGAGAGAGGGAGGAAAAGCTGGTTTCCCATCTCGTTCAAATCATTTTCCATTCCTCAGGGGGAGAAAGGAAAGTCTGAGAATCCAACAGAATGAATGCAGGTTACCCATTACTTCATTTTATAATTGTTTGGCAAGGAAAACATGTTAAGTCAGTTAAATCTGTTTATTTGGCTCTCCCAGGCAATTCCATGTGGATGGGGCCTGGGTTGGAGGGGAGAGTGAAATATATTTCTGCTGAGATGCCTTCTTGGAGAGAAATTGTTCTGCGTAATAACCAGGACCACAATACCTGATTCTGACTTGTTTACTAGGGACTTGAGGGTTTGCTTGTTCATCCTACAGATGAGGAACCTGAGAAGCCCATCTTGGATGCTGCTATGGAAAGGCACTCTCTGGGGATCACCTGGGCTCTCCTACCTGCCAGCTCTGAGACTTTGGGCAAGTCATGAAATCTCTTTGTACTTTCAGGAGAATTCTCTACTTCAGGTGACCTATGTAAAAATCACATGAAACAGAGTATGCAGAAGCACTTTCTAAGTTAGGTGCCAGTGGCTTACCCGTGTAATCTTAGCTACCGAGGAGGCTGAGATCTGAGGATTTTGAGTCCAAGCCAGCCCAGGCAGGAAAATCTTCAAGACTCAAATCCCAATTAATCACCAAAGAGTGGAGAAGTAGAGCTGTGGCTCAAGTGGTAGAAAGACAGCCTTGACTGAAGAAGCTAAGGGACAGTGTCCAGGCCCTGAGTTCAAGTTCTAATACAGATACAGACACCCACTCCCAACTTACACACACACACACACACACTCTCTCTCACTCTCTCTCTCTCTCTCTCTCTCTTCCTGATCAGCAATTTATACATTTCTTCTCAATAACAGCAGTAAAAGGCGTACTTTCTGCTAGTAAATGGTAGCAGAGAAGAGAGTATATGCTGAATACTGGGATTCTTTGAAAAGAGTTAACCCCCATGCCTATTCCAAGATGGGATAGCTAGGACTTATAAAAAGTTATCCCTCTAGAAGTTAGGTACAGCGAGGTTGTAGGAGCATAGGATACAGTCATGCCACAACAGAATCAGCCTCCAAGTGTCTCAGTGGCAGGATGTAAGAGAGAGGGGAAGACCCAGGGCAGGATAATAACCCCACTAATCAACTATCCACAAAATCCTAAACTATGCTATGCGTATGGCTTGCTTGTGTGGATTTGCTGCTTCTCCGTAAGCATCGGCTCCTTCCCCAATTGGGGTTTTTACAGAGGAGAAGCCCTAGAGGATGTAGGAAATGCGTCCAAGCTTGACATAGTAGTGCACATCTATAATCTCAGCTAATCGAGTGGTGAAGATAGGATGATCAGGTTTCAAGGCCTGCACCAACAAAAATATATGATACCCTTTTGAAAAATAAAGCAAAAAGGGCTTGAGGTATGGCTTAAGTGGTAGAGTGCTTGCCTACCAAGCATGAGGTTTTGAGTTAAAATCCTAGTGCTACCAAAATCAACAACAAAAAATAATAATAAAGAAAAAAAATTAAAGGCACCTGCTCAGATTTACACAGAATACAGCAGGAAAAGGATTCAAATCCAAACCTGATTCACCTTAGAACTTACACCCTTAGACTGTTAAAAATGGGTACAAATAGAGCAAGAATTTATGTGTGTATGTCTAAGTCTCAGTAGAAATATCTCCTTTTATAAACTCTGTCAGGAATAACCTCAGCATTCCTTAGAATTACCTAGAAAAATGAAAACTGAAAGGGTGAAGGGAATTATGGCATGTATTGGCAATTATTGTTGTCTGTGATTAACTACAAGTAGGGCCCCCTCTCACAATAAAAAAAATCCTCAAGAGGTCTCTGCACCCTCCTTTTGAGATTTCAGGGACAGAGGCTGAAAAGCTCCTGCTCTTCATATGGATGGACACTATGTTTTTGGTTTCCAGAATTTACCATCTAGCTAAGAAGAGGAGAGGGAGGAGGAAGAGGAAGAGTAGGAAGAGGAGGAGAGAAGGGTCAGGAAAGACAAAGAGAGAAGAGAGAGAACACAGAGAGTGACGGAAAGAATTCTGATGATTATTAAAATCAACAGAATAGAAGATCCCAAATCCTCCTTCCAGATTGTTCTCTCAGCACTTCTAATCATTCTTTACATGTGCCCTGAGAGCAACATCCTCTGGCAGGTGAAAGCCCTGTGCTCCTCTGCTGTTCATTTGAAGTGCCTTGCTCACCTGTTTTCTGATTTGCAATCTCTTCTGAATTCAGCACTTATTGGGAGGGAGGAAAACATATAGCTAGAAGGAAATTGGAGCTAGCCAGATTTTCATGACAGGCTATTTGTCCTCTGGGATTTCATCTCGTTTTCTCTCTTAGTTGGGTTTACAAATAAAATAAACCCTAGCGTCTCACAAGATTGATGGAGAGCGCTTATCTAAGAAAATAGTACTGTTTTATATGTGCCTGCCACATATTGCGCTTAAGATTCTTTCCATTTGCTTTCACTCTTTGTTTTTTCTCTCACCCACCCCACCTCCCACCCCTGCTGCCAACACAGAAATGGAAACCACCCCTGCTGCCAACACAGAAATGGAAACACCTGAAATATGGCCAGTGGTAACCAGAAGTTCCCTTCTGCACACTTCAAGACCATTGTGAGGATTTCTAGCAGGAGTTTTAATGGAAAGGAACTGTCTCTTCTAGCGTAGGGCACATGATTACACATCATGCTCAAAAGATGCACCGAGGATGGTGATTGATGCTGACCCATCAGCGTGTAAGGAAAGGTCAGGATGAGGTTGATAAAAGCAATCCAGTCCTCAAAGATGGTACACAAAGCATTTCAGAAAGCACATGGTGTGGAAAAAGGAAATCACCAATGGCACTTCTCCATGACAGGATCTAACAAAGTACTTATAAATAAGCTAGAAAGACTGTCTGGCTTTTATCTTCTATTGCCATTGATGAATCCCTTTTCTTGAGGGTCACATCCTCCCCAGAGAGGTTGATGGAGGGACCCATGTCCTTGACAGGGTGACCAGTCCTCCTTGGCTTGGTTATTTCCCAGCCATCTGGCCTTGCAACTTAGTGTTCTGCGACCTCTGTCTCACAAAATGGCTGTAAGAAGACGTGAGGTAAGAGACTATAAAAATCACTAAAGCAGCATGTGAGTTGAATGCATCCTTATTCCTTCAATTGTCTTTAGAACTTTAGAAGAAGAAGAACATGGTCAGAAGGACTGATAGAATGGGGAGAATGAGTTACCTTTAGTTTGCTCATATAATGCTGCGTGATAAAACCTCCTCCCTCTCCTCTTCTTAGCTGAATGGTAAATCCTGGAAACCAAAAACATAGTGTCCGTCCTTATAAAGAACAGGAGCTTTTCAGCCTCTGTCCCTGAAATCTCAAAAGGAGGGTGCAGAGACCTCTTGAGGATTTTTTATTGTGTGCTTGGTGCTATTTCATGCTGTGGAAACTATGATTCTACAGTGTTTGTAGAATGTATGTTGCAATGATCACTTCCTACTCAGTTGATGTATTAGTTACATCAAAACAAACTGGAAGCTATTATACATAGTAAATATGATTGGTATAGTGTGTGTGTGTGTGTGTGTGTGTGTGTGTGTGTGTGTGTGTGGTCAGTACCAGAGCTTGAATTCAGGACTTTTTTGCTCAAGGTAGGTGCTTTACCACTTGAGCCATACTTCCATTTCCATCTTTTTGCTGGTTAATTGGAGATCAGAGTCTTGAGGATTTGTTTGCCTGGGCTGGCTTCGATTGACAATACAGATTTTCATCTCCTGAGTAGCTAGGATTATAGGTATGAGCCACCAGTGCCCAGCTTATTGGCATAGTTTTAAGTTGATGGAGAAAGTGATTTGAAAGTCAAATTGTGGTTGCTTTGCACTGTGTAAGTAACATTTATACAATTATTCTATTTATTTAGAATGACCAAATTATGATGATTAAATTACTGTAATTATTTATAATTGCATTACATTACACAACACATTCTACTTAGATTACCTCCTCATTAGGTATAGAAAACAGTTATTTTTGTTTTAATTCATGACATTTGAAACTTTGTTGTTCAAGTATCTTATAGTCCATAATGCTTTGTAATTTTTAAGGCTTTTCACAGACCTAGTGTAATTTGAATTTTGCATAATGTAAACTTTCTGTAGTTTTCCTCTTGATAGAGGACGGGAAGTCAGATGCTGGTGACTCCAACAGTCCTGTGAAACCAAGGGCCACAGTGAGCTTGAAGACATTGTGAAGTTGGATTGTTCCACCTTTTCTCCTGGTCCTTGCCACAGTCGGTTTTGTATGTTTATTGCTGTGATTATTTGGGAACTAGCTTTTCTCTCTCCTGCTAGTGGTAAGCTCCCAGGGGCAGGGACCAGACGGCGTTGGTTTATCATATGGTCCCAGCTCCTCAGTTCTTGCTTGGACTCAGTAAGGGGCCCAGGGAAGATGTGCTGAGTGCATGAGCCCAGGACATTGCTTCTTTGAAGCTTCTGGGAGAACTCTTTTTTGAGTTCTTGAACAACCATCTCCCTAAACAGTTGGGTTATTCTGATGCTGGCTGCTCTCTATGTGATTCATAACTCTTTTCCTTTCCTTCTTGGTTTCTAGAAAGCATTGAAACAAGTTTGCCCCTTACCAAATATTTTGGGCCTTATGGCATATATTATATACAGTAGCTACTTTTCCCCTTGCAATTTGTTCTTTTTGAAAATTTTAGGTCATCTTTTTGTTTGTTATGCTGCATATTTGATATGACCTCTGCTTTTAGCTTATTTCATTTGGTTTCAAGGCAGGTTATAAAAAATAATATTCATAGCAACTGCCTTTCATGCATGGAAGACCACAGATATAAGATCAGAATGTCAAGAATGTGCTATTTTCATATGATAATTATTTCTTTCAGATTTTTGTTTGTTTTTTTAATTTCACACTGAAGCAGGGCTTAGAATCAGCGTTCACACCAAGAACCCTGGGTTATAGTAATGACAGGACCTATAATTCCATTGAACTTACAATGTACATTTAGTGTTTAGAGGCTGGGCAAGAGATGAGAAAGTCATCCAAATTGTGCTTTGCCAAAACAACAACAACAACAACAAGAAAGTTTGCTTTCTCTTTTGATCCACTTTGTCGTGCTTTTGCAGTTGGATCAGGTTAGGCTCATCTCTGCCTTACCATATTCAGTTGTGTTTTCTATCTCCCTAGGATTCAGAGGTATCAATAAATGGAGAACTTATCTGCTACCCTGATATCTTGAGCCAGCCTACGTCTATCCAGGCATCCTTTTTTGGCTTGAGAGATATTGCTTGACCCTTATGGCCACTGAATTAAACCTTAAAAATAGTTCCAGCCCCAACTTTCACAGAGCTCAAGCACCTGGATTAGAAGCATGGGCAGATCCCTCCCTTTGTCTCTCTCTATGTTTGGAACTTTCACAACACCCTCCCCCCTACTTCTCTTCTGTTGGGGACAGGGAACTTTTGTTTACACATGAAGCACCTCTTTCAGTTATAGACATGATTATGTGACTTTTGGTATTTGTTATGTCCTCACTCTTGGCCAACACAAATATGTTATCACATTCGACCTTCCTTAGCATAAGAATGACTTAGGAAGGCCACAAGATTTTTCTAATAAACAATAATGAAGGAAATGAGAGCACCTGCAAAAGGAAGGAAAACCTCCAACTGCAGATTAGGAGATAAGACATAACAAAGACATCCACGTTCCAGTGAAGTGGCAATCGCTTCCAAGAATGCTCAGTGAGATGGCCACTTGTGTGGAATGCCTGCCCCAGAGCACTTGTTCCAACACAAGCACTGGCCAGCCAGTGCGGGAGTACTGTCTGAACCACTGTCTCTGAATGAACTCTCAGAGTTCACTAAGGGTGTCTCCAATTGACCCCCCCCCCCCACTCAGGAGGGTGAGCAGAGGCATCATCAAACTTGAACTTAACCCTTAGTAGGTAACAGCTCTAATAGCTCCTCTCAACCTTTCTCCCTTCTAAATCCAAGCAGTTCTTACAGCAACAACCTGGCTATTTGAAGGCCTGTTTATATACCCAGAACCTGTTCTTTCTCTAACTGTAAGAAAATCTCTTGGCTTTTATCATTCTCACTTTAGTCCTCTGAAAATAAGTCAAGTAGAGAATCTCCAGTCCTATTTAGTAGCATTAATATTCTCTTTCCTTTCTTTCCCTTCTTTGTCTTTCTTTTCTTTTCCTTCCTTCCTTCCTTCCTTCCTTCCTTCCTTTCCTTTCTTTCTTTCTTTCTTTCTTTCTTTCTTTCTTTCTTTCTTTCTTTCTTTCTTTCTTTCTTTCTTTCTTTCTTTCTTTCTTTCTTTCTTTCTTTCTTTCTTTCTTTCTTTCTTTTTTCCTTGGTGGTACTGGGGTTTGAACTCACACTTACTGGGGCAGGTACTGTACCACTTAAACTAAGCTCCATCCCTGTTTTCCTTCTTTCAAAGATGCTCAAACTTCTCTAGAAAGATCAGTCTTCTCTAGATTTTCTTTTATTCTACTACTACTTGTAAAAGTAGCAGGCTCAACGTTTTGGATGTGGCTCAGTGGTAGAGTATCTTCTAGCATGTATAAGGCTCTGGGTTTAAGCCCCAGTACTCCCCCATGCCTTAAATAAAAGAAAGGAGGAAAGGAAAAATTTTTACTTCATGACTTTCTATTTAGTAGATCTCAAGTCCATTTCTGAAACTATCTAAGACTCATTTTTATCATTTGAGGGAAATGCCCAATACCAGGTTTCTTGTAAGGTTCACCTGAGAAACTCTAAGGCTAGCATTTCATGTCTTTGCTTTCATTTTTTCTTCCCTTCCTTCTTTACCTCCCACTTCTCCCTCTTCTACTTTCTTGCTGGCTCTGCTTCTCTGCCTACCATCTCCCTTTCCCCAATGCCCCTTGCTCTTCCTCTTCCTTTCCTATTCGACTGTACTGGTGGGTAAAGCAGAATCTATAGGAAGCCATAGACAGACATTAGATTGATGATTTGAGTTCCTGTTTCTTCTTCCACCTATCTTGATTGGTGAGGCAAGCCCAGAGGACCCATGTCACTTGGTACCAGTACACTCTGTCTAGTCCCACAGATAACATAAGAAAGATCACAGGTAAACTTGTTCAACCACTTTGGAAAGCAGTATGGAGGTTCCTGAAAAGACTTCACATAGACCTCCCCTATGACCCAGCAATCCCACTTTGGGGCATTTACCCAAATGTTTACAAACAAGACCACACTAAAGCTACCAGCACAACTATGTTTATTGCAGCATTATTTACCATAGCTAAGATATGGAACCAACCCAGATGCCCCTCAGTAGATGAATGGATCAAGAAAATGTGGTATATATACACAATGGAATTCTATGCCTCCATCAGAAAGAATGACATTGCCCCATTTGTTAGGAAATGGAAAGGCTTGGAAAAAATTATATTAAGTGAAGTAAGCCAGGCCCAAAGAAACATAGGTCCCATGGTTTCCCTTATTTGCAATATCTAGTATATGTATGAGTCAAGCAGGAAAGGTCAGATAAGGTGATGTTAGGAAAATGAACCCTTAGATATGTATTTAAATGTCTTTTTCTTTCATGCATTTGTTTCTAACTCATTTATAAGATTATTTCTTTGTAGCTTAGTATGTCCCTCCCCCACAGTATAACCCCTGCTTTCACTATATTTGATGTCGGTATAATTTGTGGAGGAGATGGGGAAAAACAAGTCGTTTAAGGATACAGATAGACCCGATGCAACTATGAGAAGTACAAGTTGTCATGTCAAAAACGAACTTTACAACTTTGGTGGGGGGGGGGGGTGGGGGGGATTGAGGGGATTGGGGGGGGAGGCTGGGAAGGGATGTGAAGGGTAAACAAAGGAGGAGGCTGCAATGCTTGATAAGAAATGTACTCATTATCCTGCCCATGTAATTGTAATCCCTCTGTACAGTATGTTCACAAAAAATAAAAATAATAAAAAAAAGAAGCTGAGTCAGAAGAGAATGGTAGTCAATAAAGATCTTGATCATTCAAAAAAAAAAAAGATCACAGGTAGATGGATATGGCTGCATGGGACACATGACAAATGCGTGGCTTGTTTGTTGGTTCAAGATGGGGGCAGTGACATTTAGTTTCTTGTAGAGTCAATAGTGGCTGCCACAATGATGGAGCCAGGGGTACAGATCTGTTTCTCTGCCACTGTAAGGAAGGAGTGGAGGAGTAGTGGAGTATAGTGAAGCAGCAAGTTTATTTGAAAGAGAGCATGAGGAGAGGGCTCCCAGAGCTGGGAGTCCAATTGAGTTGAATGGAGTCCACTCTGAGGGTGGTTATTCTGGACCAGGGCTCCTTCCCCACCTCTGCCCCTTGGCTGCCCCAAGTACAGCGTGCTGTGTACTGATTGCTTGATGGCTCTTTTTATTGGCTGAGCAGGAGCCCAGGGAATTATGGGAAGAAGAAGTAGTATGATAGGCCCATGGTATCTGTCACATGTGATGAATGCCATTTTTTACTCCTATCAGGACGTTTCCTTAAGCATCCACAGACATCCTCACATTTGTTAGGTTCTTAATGTTGTCTCTGATTTGGAAGTGTGCTGATCCCCATCACAGGGAGAAGGATGGGGGGATGGAGGGAGAAAGAGAAGAAGAAAAGGAAAAGCAAGAAAAAAGAAGCTTGTACAAGTAGCCATTGTATAATTTGGAGATGTTTTGGTAAGGAGTGTATGTTTGAGTTTTAGGAAAGAGCCTTACCAAGAAAGAGCCTGCCTAATAAATACATCTTTTTTTTTTTTTGTCGGTCGTGGGACTTGAACTCTGGGCCTGGGTGCTGTCCCTCAGCTGAAGAGCTCAAGGTGAGCGCTCTACCACTTGAGCTACAGTGCCACTTCCGGTTTTCTGGTGGTTTATTGGAGATAAGAGTCTCACGGTCTCCTTGAACTCAAAGCAGACACTCTGAAAACATTACAGGATGGAATAGGAGAAACCCTGGGTCTCCTCGGCTCAGGCCGAAATTTTCTGAATAGAGACCCGGAAACACAACAAATCAAAGAAAGGTTGGACAAATGGGATTGTATAAGGTTGCAGAGCTTCTGCAGGGCAAATGACATAGCTAGCAAGATCAATAGAAAGCCCACGGATTGGGAGAAGATCTTTACTAGCCATACAACGGACAAGGGTCTCATATCTAAAATATACTTGGAACTCAAAAAATTAAACCACCCAACAACAAATCCTCAAAGAAACAACTGCCCAATAAGTAAGTGGGCGAAAGACTTAAAGAGAAGCTTCTCTGAAGAAGAAAGAAGGATGGCCAATAGACACATGAAGAAATGTTCAACATCCCTAGCCATAAAAGAAATGCAAATCAAAACAACATTGAGATATCACCTCACTCCAGTTAGAACAGCAAAAATCAAGAACTCTAACAACAACAGATGCTGGAGGGGATGTGGACAGAAAGGAACCTTACTTCATTGTTGGTGGGAATGTAAACTTGTTCAACCACTTTGGAAAGCAGTATGGAGGTTCCTCAAAAGACTCCACATAGAGCTCCCCAATGACCCAGCAATCCCACTTTTGGGCATTTACCCAAATGATCACAAACAAGGCCACACTAAAGCTACCAGCACAACTATGTTTATTGCAGCATTATTTACCATAGCTAAGATATGGAACCAACCCAGATGCCCCTCAGTAGATGAATGGATCAAGAAGATGTGGTATATATACACAATGGAATTCTATGCCTCCATCAGAAAGAATGACATTGCCCCATTTGTTAGGAAATGGGAAGGCTTGGAAAAAATTATATTAAGTGAAGTAAGCCAGGCCCAAAGAAACATAGGTCCCATGGTTTCCCTTATTTGCAATATCTAGTATAGGTATGAGTCAAGCGGAAAAAGTCAGAGAATGTGATGTTAGGAAAACGAACCCTCAAATATGTATTTTAATGTTTTTGTTTCTTTCATGCATGTGTTTCTAACGCATTTATAATATTATTTCTTTGTTGCTTTGTATGTCCCTCCCCCACAGTGTAACCCCTGCTTTCACTATATTTGATGTCAGTATAACATGTGGAGGAGACGGGGACAAACAAGTCGTTTAAGGATTCAGGTGGACCTGTTGCAACAATGAGAAGTACAAAATGTCATGTCAAAACCAGCTTTACAATGTCGGTGGGGGGGGGGGGGAGGGGGGGTATGATTGGGTGGGGGGGAGGGGGGAGGCTGGGAAGGGAGGTGAAGGGTAAACAAAGGAGGAGGTTGCAATGCTTGGTAAGAAATGTATGCATTTTTCTGCCCATGTAATTGTAACCCCTCTGTACAGTATGTTCTCAAATAAAATAAAATAAAATTTAAAAAAAAAAAAAAGAGTCTCATGGTCTCTCCTGCCCAGGCTGGCTTTGAACCGCGATGCTTAGATCTCAGCCTCCTGAGTAGCTAGGATTACAGGCGTGAGCCACCAGCGCCCGGCTAATAAATACATCTTAAATGACTACTGTTGTGAGCTGTGAGGGTGGAACTGAGTGATGAAAATGGCTATTGTAGCTGTCAAGTTTGGTGGCACCAGCAGCTTGCCCTTCTCTTCCTCCTGGCTATGGGTCAGGCAGAGGCTTATACACCATGTTGGTGATCAGGTGTACCCCAAGTGTCTGTTCCTGCCAGTTGTGGTGAGGGCTTAGCTTAGAGCATGGAGAACCAATAAGGAAAACAGAATGCTACAAAATCTTATCAATGCCATGGGCAAAGAATCCTGGCTCTGTTTGGAATCTGCAGCCATTATTTCCAGGTTAAAGTACACAGTGATGACATTTCCTTCTCAGGTGGGTAGCAAACTGGCCCAGTGTGGTGTTCAAATGGGGAGGAAGAAATTAGTATCTTGCTCTTGGAATAAGATGGGTAATGCAATGAGGAAGACAGACTGGACAGGACAAGGCAGCTGATGAATACGTAGGTAGAGGAATTGTTGCCTGGATTGGGATGTAGGTCATATAGGAATGTTAACTCTTTGTGTGCTGAAATCATATGAAATAGTGTCTCTCCTTGAACCTGTTTATATTTAACCTCTACTGAGGTAGAGTCTAGCAATTTAGCTGGATGTAGTTGTTGAGGAGAAATTGTTTTCCAGGTTTCCTCACATGCTTTTCCTGCCTTAAGCTTTTGGCAGAGAAAAACAATCTTTCACTCCAGTGGATGATAGAGCATTCCCTGTCTTTAGTTCCTTTGATGAAAGTCATCTTAGAAAAATTTAACTATCACCCAAGGTGAAAAAAAAGTATCTTTTAGCTGGATTCTGGTAGCTCACTCCTGTAATCCTAGCTACTCAGGAGATCTGAGATCTGAGGCTAGAGGTTTGAAGCCAGCCTGGGCAGAAAAGTCTATGGGATTCTTATTTCCAATTAACTAAACAAAAAGCTAAGAGTGGAGCTGTGGCTCAAGTGGTAGAGCTCTAGCCTTGAGCAACAAAAATAAAGCTCATGGACAGTGCCCAGGCCCTGAGTTCAAGCCCTAGGACCAGCAACACCCCCCCCCCTCCAAAAAAAGTGCCCTTGAAAACTGTTATTTATAACAATTCAACTACTTACTCAATTTCAAATTTTGCTGTGGCTTAGTGACAGGTGGCTTGTCTAGCTCGTGTGAGGCCCTTGTGGTTGATACGGTCAGAAAAAAAGGAAAAGTTTTGCTTATTAAGGTTGATCATTTAAATCTAGGGAATAAAGCAAAATCTGGCAGTGGGTCCGTACAAACCTGAGTTTGAAAGAACAGTGGTTGGTAAGGGACAAAAATGTGGGTGTGGCAAAAGTAGCAGGCAAGGCGGAGTGAATATGATCTAAGTACAATATATGCATTTATCAAAATATAGCAGGGAAACCTGTCTGTACACTCAAGATAGGCAAATTAAAAACCTAAAGAGAACAAGTCAAGTCTGAATTGTTCCCCCTGTCTTCTTGGTGCTTTTATTTTTTTCAGTTCAACATTTTCATTAAAAAAAGTTTTTTTTTTAAAAACCAAGTCACTATTATTAATCTCAGATTGCTATGTGCAACCATAAAATATTGGTGTCTATATTGTGATTTTTATGGGCATTACAAGGAACAGTTACAAATTCATAGCTTTCTGGGAACCCCCAGCACCTCGCAGTGACTCACATTAGCAAGTCACTTTCCACAATAACAGAAGATTTTCCAAATCTAGTCTAGCACTTTGGCCTCAGTCCACTTAAATTCAAGGATTGTGTTTTGAAATATTCTCTTTGTTTTATTTTCTTACCACCGTTTATGGCACAAATCGGCAGCATTTACTCACACTTCTGTCTCCCCTTGTGAACTGCAGTTTCTCTGAAGGCTAAACCACACTGTTTCCCAACTCAGAGTCCTTGCATTCAGCCCAGACTCTGGGACAAAGTAGTTGCTTACTTAATGTTGAACGACCACAGACAATGTCCTAGGGCAGGGGTAAAACACAGTAAACTTCCCGTTAATGGACTTCTGATCAGTAAGCTCTCCTTACTGGACGCTCTAGTCCTCAGGTGGAATGAGTTAGTCTTGTGAGGGTGTTATAAGGTGAGAAAATGGATTTTGAGAAGCCAGATTTTGATAGGTTATAAATCTTGGAATCTTTATTAACAGGCAGGCAACTGCCTGGTGTGCTCCGGTCTCAAAGACCAGCAGTCAACAAATATACCTAATACTGTTAGGAAACTTAGCCACAAAAGCCAGAGAGGACAGAAATAATAAAAACAATACCAACAAATCAATTTAGGATGCCACGGTGACCAGAGAAGAGCCAAGGAGGCGGGCACAACACAGAGACATACAGCGTGGTGTAATGGTGTCTGAGCTGTTTGGGGCCTAAATAGGATCAGGTCAAGGATCAGGGTCACAGGAAACTCCTAGTCCCAGCCTTGACTGACAGGTTTAGTAGCCTATCAGCCAAGTGTCCGCCCCTGCTTCCAGGCACGCCTAGCACCTGAGGGGCAGGGACTTCACCTTTCCCCATCATTAAGACAAGATTCCAAACTCTGCCATCCACCATGTGGCCAAGATGGTTCCCTCCAGACCCACTTGGCCTGTTTCAAGAGACATTGGACAATGTCTGGAGACAGCTTTGATTCTCACACTGTAGAGGAAGGGATGTTTATGACATGTAGTGTGTAGAGGCCAGACATGGTTTTGACCATCTCACAATATACAGGGCAGCCTGCAACAAGTGTCTCATCCCAACCATCCTATAACCTTGGTAGAAGGTTTCTTTCTGCTGTGCTTCCTGACATTGAAGTCTTATGCTGTCCGTGTTGAGGCCTTATTCTCCCCATTTTCAGAACCATTCCATGGTTCAGAACAGTCTGCACATAGAAACAGAATTGAGGAATGGTATGGCTGGGAATGTGGCTAAGTGGTAGAGTGTTTGCCTAGCATGCATGAAGCCCTGGGTTCGACTCCTCAGTACCACATAAACAGAAAAAGCTGGAAGTGAGGCTGAGGCTCAAATGGTAGAGTGCTAGCCTTGAACAAAAGAAGTTCAGGGACAGTGCCCAAACCCTGAGTTCAAGCCCCAGGATTGGCAAAAAAAAAAGAAAAAAGAAAAAATTGAGGAATGTTAATATTTTGGCATATGGGGCTTGAACTCAGAGCTTTACACTGGCTAGCTAGGCCTCCTACCACCAGCCAACACTTCCAACCCTTCATGCTCTGATTATTTTTGAGATTATATTTTGCTCTTTGCAAACCTAGACAGTGATCCTCCTATTTATGGTTCTTGCCATAACTACTGTGCACAGTTGGTAGGCTCACCATTGTTTTGCCTGGGCTGGTCTTGAACCATAATCCCCTTGATCTTTACCTCCACAGTAACTAGGACTACAGCTGTGAGCCATTAGTACTGGTCCTGGCAACATTTTTTTCCCCCATTTCTCTCTGTTTTGCCTTTCCTGGGCTGTCTTAGATCCCTCTACAATTAATCCTTGCTCATGGAACTCTATGGTTGGCATTTCTCTTGTACACAACTGGTGAAGTTTTCAGAGCAATGAGAAGATCAAAAATTGACTGGTACCATCAGACATACTTAGAGAGCTAGTAGTGAGAGAGAATATAAACATCTGGACATTTGATGGTGTCCCAGAGATACCAAAACACCCAATGGAACATGGGAGGAAGGGGCTACCAGTCTGTTCTGTTTATGTGGAACAAACCAATTGTTTCCCTCCATACCAGTGACTGGGCTTTGTTTATCTTTATGTAGCCTTTATTCCTCTTTTTTCCCCATAGACCAGCTAACCTCATTCTTTTTGTGATCTTTGTTTTGGATTTTTTTTCTTTGCTTTAGTTTCTTCCAATGAACTTTTATTTTGCTGCATCATATCAAAATATTTTCTTCAAAGACAATTTCCTTTAAAAATAAATTGTTATCAGGAGACAGGCTATGTTCACAGCTGGTAAAGACATGATTAAATAATCGCCGTATGGGGAATTGAAAAGCAATTTCATAATATAGCTCTAGAATCCAAAGAGAAAATCAAAGGAAACATTCCGGCTAGTTAAGAAAACTTTTAATCAAACGAAGCGTTTGAACTCTTATTTGGTTTTACATTTTTTTTGGCAACTTTCTGTATAAGCATGTTTTACTTGGTGAGAGTTTGTAAAAGGTTATCTTCATACAGTTACGGCTTCCTGAGAGTTTGGGTAACCTTCTAATTCCATATAAAACAGCCTTGCAAATAGTTATGCTAAATATTTTGGACGTGAATTTGATCTCTTGGATCTTTATCTTTACTGCCAGTCTCTGCCATAGTGTTTTGGTTTTTTTTTTAAGTTGTAAATATTCCCAGAGGAAGGAAGAATATTTTAAGGAGAAACATATTCTTTATGCTTCTAGAACAACCTGACTTCTTACTGGACCATCATTTTAAATGGAATTAATGTAAGAGATAAGAATCTCACAGATTTTTCTGCTTGGGCTGGCTTTGAACATTGGTCCTAAGATCTCAGCCTCTTGAGTATCAGCTAGGATTACAGGTGTGAGCCACCAGTGCCCAACTTTCCAACTACTTTTTGAATTGAAGGGGCTGGGACTTAGCAAGGACTAGCATGTAACTCCTAGAAATCATGAAATCTCTCTAGGGCATAGTTTTCTTCCTCTGTAGATTGGGCATACAAACACTACTCTTGGCTTATAGGTACAGAGCCCTCGTGACTGGAAGGTTCCAGAACCTTAGTAAACAATAGCTATGATTAATACCACAGTTGTGTTGGTAATTCAGAGGAGGCTCACTTTTTTATATAAAAATGAATGTCACAGCCAATGAAGATAAATTTGAGAATATAATGAGATGTCTAAGTTGAAATCTTATTTGGGCTGAGTAGTACTGCCTTTTTTTTTTTCTTCTGTACTGGGGGTTGAATCAAGGGCCTTATACATAATAAGCGGGTACTCTATCACTGAGCCATACTCCTACTCCTAGTCCTTCAATTTTTTTTGTTATTGCCAGTCTTGAATTCAGGGCCTGGGTGCTGTCCAAGTTTCTTTTGCTCAAGGCTAGTGCTCTACCACTTGAACAAAAGCTCCACTCCCAGGTTTTTATGATTGATTGGAGATAAGAGTCTCACGGACTTTCCCTCCAGGGCTGGCTTTGAATATTGGTCTTCAGATCTCTTTTTCCCTAGTATGCAGGATACAGGCCTGAGCTACAGACACCTGGCTCAGTCCCTCACTTTTGATAAAATTCTTTTTTTTAAACATCACATTGAGAAGGGAATCCTTTATTAATACTACACATTAGAATAGTTTGCATGCCTATAATTGTGAAGTGGTATAAATACCTTTAGAAAGTTACAGTTGAATGATGATGCTGTATTCTATTCTCAGCCCCAAACTTTGAAATAATAAATTTGCCAATGAAACTTAACATTATTGAGCATACATTTAAAACATTGAATGTAAATGGATTATAAAGCTATATTAAAATCTTGAAAAAAACAAAGTAACTGAAAAAAATTCCAAATTTTGTGAATAACTTTGTTTTTTTTTCATTGCTTGCCTGTGTCTCAGAATATTTTAATATATGTGTGTGCATCAAAATAAAATGATACACTGTAAAACTCTACCTTGAGGTTCTCTAACAGAACTTAACACTTGCAAGCCAACAGTAACACATTCAACAAGCCAATTATTTAATCTACATTGCACAGTATGTAAAATGCCTTACAGAGCATATTTATGTTTTATTTTCCATGAAAGTTTGAATTTTATTGCAGAAGTATATGTCATATTTGCATTTATCTTGAAAAGCTGTCTTAACATTTTCAAAGACTTCCATTAGTATTAACCCACTAAAGCAAATTAATGAAAGAATAGCATTTTAATTAACGCTTGCCTTTTTTTTTTTTTTTTTGCCTGTTATAATGGCAGTGTAGTTTACCTATTATAAGTTGGAGATACAGCAAAGAAAAGATATAACTGTGTATATATCCACACACAATCTTTTTTTTTATTGTGAAAATACTGTACAGAGGGGTTACAATTACATGGGCAAGATAATGAGTCCACACACAATCTTATAGGTACATAAGATTTTAAAAGATTATCTGGCAAACAACATTCTTCAGTTCTAAATTGTAGAATTAAAATTGGAAGAATGAAGCTAAGAGAACCAGCCATCTTTAAGCTTATTGCTTTGTATTTTGTCTTATGAACTTTGAATTGAACTTCTGGACAGGATCTGATCTGGATGAAATGTCATATCTGAGACAGATCTTTATCTCCTAAACGTTTCCTTTGTTTCTTTGATTCTTTGGGCTTTACCCTCTTATTTTATTGTGAGTGGTCCAGAGCTTTGATCTTGCAATAAGCTCTGGCTCACGACACAAACCTTTGCTTTGGTATGACACACAGAGGACATGGGTATACTCAGAAAATCTAAATAGACAAGAGGTTACTTCTTCTGTGGTCAGGGCTGAAGGCAAATGGGGTAACCTCAGAGTTTATTGTCTCCCATTACATTATGGGAAACTGAAAATTCACACGGGTATTTTAACATTAAGAAAGTGCACCTGTGAGAACAAGTTTGATGTACAGTATCTATCTGTTTCTCGTTTTCATTTTGAACAGCATCCTGAGCTTAAGAGTTAACTTTTCCCTTTTGTATTACGGCAGACATCAAATATTTTAGAGTCCTCTTTCAGGTTCCAAACTCCTCTCTGGTTAAAACATGACATTGAAATTGTTTTTGAAATGGCACAGTAAATGCAAAAATGATTAAGAGGCTGGTAAAAAAATCACATAGGTGCTATTAGTAATAATTAGTAGGCAATAATTAGGTATGGCAAATGCATAATAAAAGCAGGAGTGATAAGATTTGTTGTAGAGACTATTTCAGATTTCCCAATTACTTAACATTTTTTGGTACTTTGTATGAGGAGCATAAAACATTCTGAAGTACATATTTGCATCTGCAGTATCAGAAAACATACTAAATATTCCTACCTGAGGAACGTCAGTGAGCGATCACATACCAAATACATGTTAGATATGTACAATGTCCATTTAAAACCAAAGGTGTCATAAATAGAATGCTTTGACACTCAGATAACACTCATTATGACCGAGAGGGGTATGCTTCCAAGCATTTCCTCCCTCAACAAATGTCTACTAATAAAATTAATTAAAAGCAAGACATAGTTTTGAATATAATGCTCTCATTGAAAAATTCATTGTTATTATAAAGGTGATGTGCAGAGGTGTTACAGTTACAGATGTCAGGTAAAGAGTACATTTTTTAGACAGTGTTCCCTCGTACTCTTTCAGTTTTTCCCTCCCATGCCCATATGCTCTCATTTTTATGTACCTTTAAGTAGAATTTGTTAAGTTATAAATCAGACTTGGAAGACAGAGCACATTAATAATACATGTATCATTTGGGGCCCAACACCAATACTTCTATATGTTCCTCAATCTAAAAGCAGCTGAGAAATTGAATTTCCAAGCTGGATAAATGAGTATTTAGGTTGGGAAGGCTTTTCTTATGGTCTTTCCTCTCTCTTCTCTGAACAGCTCTCCCTACATTTGAGAAAATGTAGCTGAAAGAATCAGCCAGAACTACATCAATGGACAATTCAAAACTTCAGCTTGGGGGAGGGGGGAACCAGACTTACCACGTTTGTTACATTAGCTTTTCCTTCTGAGTATTGAAACTTTTGTAATATTGCTATTTATTTATATATTTTTTTGGTACACATACTTTTATTTTGTTTTTAAAGGAGGACTCATCTGCTAGCTTCTAAACAAGCATTGACCTTTGGCCAGTGGGTTCATAACCCGAATTCAAGTTGTAGGTAATGTTTGTAATTCTAAAAATGCCGACATTTGTCATTGTGAATTATGTTTCCTTTAGGAAATTCCTTTACCAAAGAGAGGCAGTCATTTTTGACACTAATCAGATGCCTCTGTGCTGACCCTCTTGCTGAATGAGGCCAAACTCTCTAGGTTATTAGTATTTAAAGAGAAATAACCACTCAGTGTAGCATTTCAGTAAATAATGACCTACAAGACCTGTTAGACATATTCCACAATTTTTCCCACCCACAGAAATGTTCAACTCAGGAAACATTGCAGCGCTTTGCTGGAGTCAGATGAGCAAAAGACTTGGAGTTGTTCATTCACATTTTTTGCTTAATCCCAGGGCTTTGATTTTTTGGGGGGGCCTGGTAAGTTCCTATATAGAAAGATTAGAAGCTGCTTCTGGCTATGCAGAATTACATGCTTTTAGATGAAATTCAATCCATTGTAAAAGGTTTTGTTCAGAGCAATGCTATTTTTTTTCCTTGTTGAATTTGGATGATACAGTGAACACTAGTTAACTGGGAACAGAAATTGTGTTGTCCAACTTAAAAAAGCTGTAGCAATAATTTTGGGCAAGAAGGGAAAAATTAAACACCAGTGAATTTATTTAAGCCATTTAAGGCAAAAAAGGAAATACCGGAACATAATTAAAAGAGCAGAGCTAACTTTTCCCTTGGAATGTCTTTGACCTGCCTGCCTGCCTGCCTTTTATTTAGGTTATGTCATTATGATGACTAGGAATTAAAAAAGGGATTTTGGTATTTAAAGAACTGATTTTTTAAAATGTGCAATTCTTAATATTCCTCTTGGTGCAAACTCAATTAAAATAACTCTTCAAAGGTGGAAAAGGTAAAGTATTAGGATTTCATGCACTGGAAATGATTTTCTTGTTTCTTTTTCAAATGTAACACATTTTAAAACATTTTGAAAATTCCTGAAAACTGATTATCATCTCCCAAATGATTTATTTTGATTACCTATAGT
Source organism: Dipodomys spectabilis (assembly GCF_019054845.1). Classification (NCBI taxonomy): domain Eukaryota; kingdom Metazoa; phylum Chordata; class Mammalia; order Rodentia; family Heteromyidae; genus Dipodomys; species Dipodomys spectabilis. Next base: position 21,711 of record NW_024871254.1, read on the forward strand.
CAGAAGAGGGACTCCTTTCTGAGATTTGAGATGAGGCTCTTGATATGAGCTGTAGAATTCCAAAGACACAGAAAATTTGCACTTGGGGTTGGGGGAATATTTTTTCCCCCCCAAGTGAGCTCTGAAGGAAAGTACTGAACAAATATTTCATTTGTCTGTATAGTTAGGATTATAAATTTTTGTTCCTTGTGGAGGACAGACCTAAATACTCAAACAATCTGCAAAATTTGTTGAAGGGTCACTTGAACTTAAAGGTAACAAATTCTTGGTATCTTTGAACTGTGTATTTTTATACCCTTATGCTCTTTTCAACTAACAGAAATGGCAAAACACCCACAAATGACTCCTTTATTGTTTTTGGTATTAGTATCTGTCTTTCACATTTTATTTTCTCTCCAGATGCATTTAGCAGAGTTTTTGTTTGGATTTGTGTAAATGAGCTTCATCTCAAAAGTAGCTGTGACCCTCCCACTTCTGAATCTACTCTTAATGGATAACCCTTACTTCCTTATTTCCCAATCTGCCCCCTTAAAATATGTGCTGTTAAACACTGTATTTAACATTAGCGGTGGATGGTTCTCAGGATTCATTCAAAATGGGAAATGAGTCTTTTTTTTTTTTTTCCTCTCCCTTAATTGACTTGGCTGGAAGGTGCTCATATAGAAAGGATGCTGGGAAAAGAAAATGAGCAGACATCCTAGGGAAGTGAGGTAATTGCATTGGGTAGGGTGGTTCCAGAAAGTTCTACTCAAAGTTGGCTTTTATGTTAGGCAACATGAATTTCCCAGTTCCTGGCCCAGAGCCTTGTGATAGAAAGGGCTCTTGCAAATAGTTAACCCTACTTTCTCTTCCTCTCAAAGCCCTTATCATTATTATTGACAAATTGGTTTTAGAAGACTGTAGTTGAGAAAAAGAAATGATACTTTCTCTGCTTAACAAAACACACAAATTCATTAAGACTCAGACTTCTCCGATAAATGACTCTGTCAAAGAGGAAACCGGAAATGCTGGACTGAAAAGGGCTGAGTTTCATGTATACCAAACTCGTAATATTTGCCTGGGAAGAGACCCAAGAGAGGGGAAGTTATTATCACTGGAAAGAATGCAGAACGGTAAGCTCACACAGGCAGAGCGGCTGATCGGTCTGCCCATCACCCCTTCCTTAGAGCACATGTTCGCTGAATGGATGAATGAATACCCTGCAAGACACAGTTGCCAAGTGTAGGACTTGTTCCTTTTAATGTTCTTTGTATTAGGTTTGAAATTTGCTTTGAAATCACAGGAAGAAAGACTATATAAACTAAATGGCCATTGTTTTCACTAATATTATTATGTCACACCCAACCCCCAGTCCTTCCCAGACAACAATTGAACCAAAGCAATATCTTTCACGTGATGCCTGAGGTCAAGTTAGTTCACCTCTTTGTCTCTAGCCTGGCTGGCTTCATATAAACTACTGAAATAATAAAGGCAGAGGATTGAATAGTTCTATGGAGGCGCACACCTAATAAAAATATAATTTGATGTGTGTGTACGTGTGTGTGTGGGGGGGGGGGAGATAGACAGACAGAGAGACAGAGACAGAGAAAGAGAGAGTATTATTTGATTCGCTCCAAAGGAATGAGTCATATTACAAACCTAGGCCTAGTCTCCAACAAATTCTTTTTTGTTTGTCTTGGATGAAGGAAAGGATTTGAAATTCCAGCTGGCTGTTGAGAAGGTGAACCTGTTCTCAGATGAACAAGGATTTCTATCTGTCTCATAGTCAATGCTGGATCTCAGCTACAGTAATAGATTCTAGGTGAAATTATAGGAAATTGTGGTAATGTTAGGGCCAAATGAGAGACTGTGTTTTGAGCCTAATGGAGGATGGAGGAAGGATGGAGATAGTAGTGCTTGTGTTTCAGACTTCACAGTGAAGAAAAATTCCTACTTTCTTTTATGTTTTTTGTTGTTGATGGTGGTGGTCGAGGGGCTTGAACTCTGGGCCTGGGTGATGTCCTTGAGATCTTCTCTTAAGGCTAGCACTCTACCACTTGAACCACAGCACCACCTCTGGTTTTCTGGTGGTTAATTTGAGATAAGAGTCTCATGGACTTTCCTGCCCGGATTGGCTTTGAACTTCAATCCTCAGATCTCAGCTTCCTGAGTAGCTAGGATTACAGCTGTGAGCCACTGGCACCTGGCTTATTTTTTATATTTTTTATTTAGCATCACCATGGTCAGGTTGGAGCCCAACCAACAAGAGCCCTGCCTTCCTGGAGTTCCTATATTTTGCATTGTTAGAAGATACACTCTCATACTATTTTCAGATGCTAGAGACCACTTAATGTCAATAATGACAGTTAAAAAAGGAAGAAAAGACATCCAGGCACAGGTGGATCACACCTGTAGTTCTAGGTATACAGGAGGCTAAGATCTGAAGATCATGGTTCAAAGTTAGCCTAGGCAGAAAAGTCCATGAGACTCTTTATCTCCACTTAACCAGCAAAAAGCCAGAAATGGATCTGTGGATCAAGTGGTAGAGTGCTAGACTTGAATGAAAAAGATAAAGAACAGCACCCAGACCCTGAGTAAAATAAATGAATGAATGAATAAATAAATAAAATTCTCAGTGCTACCTGTAGATAGTTTCAGTTGAATGGAGGAAACAAAGCAGGAGAGAAGCAAGCTCACATTGAGGATGTCTGCTATTCAGTTTCAGGTTCCAGAGACTTGCAGCAGACACAGACAGGAACCATAAAGGGATGCCCATCTGTGGTCCAGCGTCCCTTCCGTAGATGAGCTCCCTCCATTGGGGATTACCAGGATATAGTAACCCTTAGAAGGCAAGGACTTGCTACTGTCCTTCCCTGTCTCATACCCAGCAGAAGTGAGGCGAGAACTCACACAGGATGAAAGAAGATTCCTTCCTGCCCCTGCTCCTATTTTTCCAATGCTAGCCTTTTCTGAAGAAGGAGCCACACGTAAATAAGGCTTACTTGGGACATAGCCATCAAAAAAAATGCTGTGCAGATAAAGAAAAATGTTATATTAGATGTCAGCCCAATGCCTTACAAGGTAGGCAGGAAACACAGCAGGAGAGGGCCCACATGGTGATGGTTACTACAATGGGGTCCAGTGAGGGCCATGTTAAAGGTCAGCAACAGCTTAATTTCCACAGAGTAGCACCCAGGGTCGGAAGGTCCATACTGCTCCATCTTCTGGTTTTATGAGAGGAGCCAGAAATCACAACTTTTTTTTTTCAGTCATGAGGTTTGAACTTGGGGCCTTGGGGATGTTCCTAAGCTCTTCTGTTCAAGGCTAGTCCTCTACTACTTTGAGCCACAGCACCAATTCCTGTTTTCTGGTGGATAATTGGAGATAAGAGTCTCTCCAACTTTTCTGCTGGCACTGCCTTTGAACCATGATCCTCAGATCTCATCCTCCTAAATAGCTAGGATTATAGGTGTGAGCCACCAATGCCCAGCATGATAACATTTTTTTTTTGTTTTTTTTTGGGGGGTCTGGTCATGGGGCCTGAACTCTGGCCTGGGTCCTGTCCCTCAGCTCTTCAGTTCAAGGCTAGTGCTCTACCACTTGAGCCACAGCACCACTTCTGGCTTTTTTCTTTTTGCTTATGTGGTGCTGAGGAATCGACCCAGGGCCTCATGCATGCAAGGCAAGCGGTCTACCACTGAGCCACCTTCCCAGTGCATGATAACATATTTTAAATGATACTTTTTCCACACAGAAGTCGAGATCTCTGCCAGGCCTTGGCGGTTCACACCTGTAATTCTAGATCCTCAAGAGACTGAGATTTGAGGATCATGGTTCAAAGCCAGCCATGGCAGAAAAGTCCATGAGACTTGTATCTCCAATTACCCACGAGGAAACCTGAAGTGATGCTGTAGCACAGTGGTAGAAAGCTAGAATTGAGCAAAAAGGCTCAGGGACAATGCTCAGGCTCTAAGTTCAAGCCCCAGGACAGACCAAAAAAAAGTTATCTTTCTTGTTTCATATATATATATATAATTGTAAAAATACTGTACAGAGGAGTTACAGTTACATGAGTAAGGTAATAAGTACATTTCCTATTGAGCATTGTTACCTCCTCCTTTGTTTTTCCCCTACCATCTCTTCTTCCCCCCCCCCTGCACTTTTTTTTAACATTATGAGGATCAAACAATCATATTCATGGTCTAGGTATGGCTCATGCCTATAGTTTGTAACTCAAACATTATTTACACAATGGGTCTGTATTGGTGAGAGCTTTATGAAGAAAATAATGTGGGCAAAGTATTTTCAGTCTATATTTCTAAACCCTTTGGGCTTCTATCCCTTCATGAATATGCTAAGGAATGCGGCTTTCTAGGTAATGCTATCAGGAATGCTCTAATGCCCTGTAGGGTCTCCCTTTGGCTTTCTGCCACCTTTGCATTAGTTCCATGGATCCAAAAATCTCCCCAGGGTTACTGCTTGTGCTTAAATCCTTTGAGTTAATAGAATGGGGGTAGAATATTCCTGTATGGGTCTTTCTACCTGGCAATCAATGCACATACCAATATGGCCACTCTCCAAGAATCACCATACCTGGTAACAATGCTACCTGACTTCCAGATGACTCTGGTTTACACTGCATACATAAATGTTGAATTAATAGTTGTAGGGAGGGGTGGAAAGCGGGGCTTGATACCACTGTAGGAAGAACAAAAACTGGACTTTTCACCCCAGCTAGAGAAGAGTGACTTTCCAGGGTGTGACCTGTAACCGAACATCTTGTGACCTTCTTTATTTCAGAAGCTCCAGGAGTCAATTGCTCTGGCAGGCCACCACTGGTTGGGCTATTCAGCAGGAAGATTGGTCTGCCAGGAACACAAGGAACAGAACAAGAAAAGTGGTTCCCTCCCCCCCCCCCCCCCCCCCCCCCCCCCCCCCCCGCCCCCAACTCATCCAGATGCTTCTGAGCTCAGAGCTGACTGGCTGGAGGGACTGATTTGATTGCCTATATTTCTCAGTCAGTGTTAGACATGGCAGGCTGCATGAAGCTATAACAAATAGACCTCTAAATGTCAGTAGCTTAATACCGATGATAAAAATTAATTTTGCTCTGAGTGCTGGTGGCTCAAAACTGTAATCCTATCTACTCAAGAAGCTGAGATTTGTGAACTGTGGTATGAGGCTAACCTGGGCAGGAAAGTCCCTAAGACTCTTATTTTCAATTCGCCAAGAAAGAACCAGAAATGGAGCTGTGGATCAAGTGGTAGGGTGCCAGCCACGAGGAATTCATGGGCCCTGAAATCAAGCTTCAATATTAGAAACATAAATACATAATGCATTTTGCACTTAAGGACAATCCACTGGGTTTGCAGGGCGGGGGGTGGGTCAGGGGTGCTTCTGTGGAATTTTCCTTCAAGCAAGGATTCCAGGATCCAGCTTTATCCTGTAAGGATCCTACTTTCCCTTGAGATCCTCAGCTGGGATAAGCTAAGGAGAACTAACTGATGGACATGCTATAGAGCCAGGCCTAGGACAGGCAATCTTTGCTTCCGACACATTTCATTGTCCAGATCTTAGTCACATGGGAAGCTGTTTACCCACCCACCCAACCCCCAACCCCCCAGATGCCCTGAAGGAAGAGACTATGTGATGAGAACATCTTCTGTTGATGGTCTGAGCAGGAGAGAGAGAATTAGGTCAACATATCCCACTCTGCTTCACCCCCCCCTCCTTTTCTACCTTCCTTTCTTCTCTTCCCTTGAGCTATTCCCCGCCCCCTTCTCTTTTGGTGTTGAAATATGGATATGGGTCTAAGTAATCCATTTTGTCCTCACTGCCATCTTGGCACCTTGCCCTAAGTCCCTAATTGTTCCTCACCTGGTTTGCTTTACTTATGTAAAACACTTTTGTTAGGTTTAACTCCTTACACCATATGTGGTTTTGGCCTATTTAAGCTTTGTGCTAGTTACATTCAGGTCTGCAAGTTTTTGGGGGGACAGAAGGCCACTTGCAGACGCCAGCATTTTAAGAAAGGCTCTCACTTTGACCTCCTAAAGTGTGACTTCTCTGTATCTCACTGATTGAATTCTTGGCTAGCCAGTGTTGCTGGGGTTTGACCCCAGGACACTGTGCTTGCTAGGCAAGTGCTTTACTACCTGAGCTTCCACACCCCAAGGAATTTTTGCTTTAGCTATTTTTTCAGATAGGGTCTCTAATTTTGTGCCCAGGCTATCATTAGACTTAGAACCTCCTACCTATCCTTGCACTTCACATATCTGGGATTACAGATGTGTTCCACCACTTGTTATTCAAGATAGAGTTGTCTTGCTAGCATGATCCTCCTATGTCTACCTCCAAAGTACTTGGGACTACAGACATAAGCCATGGTGTTTGGCCTTCTTGAACTATTTTGCTATGTTTTGATAGCATAACTGGGCAATCACAAAAGCAATGAAGGCCAACTGCTAACCAACTTGTAGTATGGCTTGCTTTCTTTCCTCCTCCCTCCCTCCCTCCCTCCCTCCCTTCCTCCCTCCCTCCCTTCCTTCCTTCCTTCCTTCCTTCCTTCCTTCCTTCCTTCCTTCCTTTCTTTTTCTTTTTTTTTTGGGTCCAGTTGTGGGGCATGAACTCTGGGCCTGGGCCCTGTCCCTCAGCTCTTCAGCTCAAGGCTAGCAGTCTACCACTTGAGCCACAGTGCCACTTCCGGCTTTTTTTCTTTTTGCTTATGTGGTGCTGAGGAATCAAACCCAGGGCCTCATGCATGCAAGGCAAGCACTCTACCACTGAGCCACCTTCCCAGCCCTCTTTCTTTCTTTTTTTTGCCAGTCCTGGGGCTTGAACACAGGACACAGGACTTGGGCACTATCCCTGAGCTTTTTCTGCTGAAGGCTAGCATTTGACTACTTGAGCCAGAGCTCTACTTTGGCTTTTTGTGATTAGTTGGAGATAAGAGTCTCACAGACTTTCCTATACAGGGTAGCTCCAAACCATGGTGCTCAGATCTTAGCCTCCTGAGTAACTAGGATGATAGGCATGAGCCACCTATGCCTGGCTTTATATTATGGGATTGGTCTTTAGTTCACAGAGGAGAAACATGAAGATCTCATTCACATTGAAGCACAATAGCTAACTTGTCTCTGACCTGTTGCCAGTTTCTCACTCATAGTGATGAAGCTGTTTCCAAAGAACTTTCTTCCTTTCTTCCTTCTTTTACTTAGTCTAAACTCATAAGAATACATATACTAAGATGTATGTAAACCATTCCAATCAAATATACACAAATATTTCCCTTACTTAATTTAACTCACTGATTCATTGTGCTTTCAAAGTGGTTTTGACCAGAGCAGCTAATGTTACTTCACAAATATTTAAGTCATTTCATTCATCCTAATGAGCTTCTGAGGAGGCTGAGCCAAACTTCTAAAGTCTTTAGTTTATGTGGGAAAAATGGAACCACAAAACTAGTAAGGATATTTGTTCATTGTTGCTTGCACAAGTAATCATTATTACTAGACATTCTAAAGATTCGTTCCCCAACCTCACCAGCTATAAGTTGATCAAATCAAATCAATCAGAATTTGCTGTTATACTACTCCTGAAAAACTTAAAGTACATTTGAGTTTCACATGACATATAACTATCTATTTATCTATCTACTGCCATTAAAATGAATGGTCTTTGTCCTAACTTAGAAACAGTTCGGGCATATATTTAAAGGGTCCACTCAGTCAAAAGTGAAGAATGGAAGCTACTAGATAGATAGACAAGCAAGTAGGTCCCCTGATTTGTGAGCCTGGTTTCATGTGACCATGTGAACCCAAACAATGTAGTTTTTATCAAGGGCACAAAGTGTCACAGTATAAGAGGTAATGTTTTGAATGCAAGCAGCTTATATGGAGAGGGATGGGTTATACTGAATTAGATGAAGAATGACTATTTAATACACTAGATAGATAGATAGATAGATAGATAGATAGATAGATAGATAGATAGATAGGTAGATAGATGTAATTGTTACATGATATAGGCTAGCATCTGGGCTTAAAAATGACAGGTTTTGGGGGAGAGTTTATGGAACAGATGCAGTAAATCTGAGATCAATTAATTTTTGCTTTGAAGTTTGTTCGTGATCCAGATCTTCAATAAGAAGGTAAGTTTCCAAACCACTGGTCTGTGAACACTGCTTGTGATTAATTACTCTTTTATAATCTTAGGAATTCTGTTCTTGCTATATTTTGAATAACTCACACTCCGTGGGGAGTTTTATTTTGGCTGGTATATTTGGAACTGCTAATAAATACCTACTTCCTGT